>NC_051158.1:5770872-5812834 GCF_013339745.2 Dermacentor silvarum
CCTGGAGTGATAGGTCTCACCAACCTTGACCACAATGTTTCTCTTCTCTTACGACATTCCATGCGACATCATCTCATTTCTGCTAAGCCTAGTTGAACTCTAAACAGCCCATCCTATGCCTATCCCACTGACTGATGTTCCGCAGCTAAGGTGATGCTAGCGGGCAAGCTACTTCAGATATGAGACTCTAATCCCTAGAAAGTCCCTTCCGAGCAATTGTCCATTTGGTCGTTCATCTACGTCTGGCTCTAAAGCTACCCGATTGCCTTTTGGATAGTCATCTGCTGCCGCGAGAGAGGGAGTGAGGGAGTTAAACGAGAGGCAGAGGTGTCAGCCCTGTCACCTACAGGGCTTGTTACTTGAGGGGAGGTCATTAAAAGGACATGAAGATGGCAGGAAATTGTAAACAAAAATAAAAGTATAAAAAACTAGAAAAGAAACAGTCTATCTATCTATCTATCTACTATCTATCTATCTATCTATCTATCTATCTATCTATCTATCTATCTATCTATCTATCTATCTATCTATCTATCTATCTATCTATCTATCTATCTAGCTATCTATCTATCTATCTATCTATCTATCTATCCTATCTATCGATCTATCTATCTATCTATCTATCTATCTATCTATCTATCTATCTATCTATCTATCTATCTATCTATCTATCTATCTTAACGTCGATTTCCGCAGTGACCCAAGTTTTCTACTACCTTGAGCGAGTAGGTATGTGCTCGCCGATCCGACATGGGCGACTGGTTATGTTGCTTGAACAGACAACCTGGTGCTGGCTTCTGTCTGATCTAGTCAGTTACCTTGGTCCTGGGTATGTGCCACCGGCGTACTACATGATCGACCAGCAACTTACACTGCATATTTACAAAACATGAAGGTGATCATTGAAATTACTAACAATAACGAATTTCCCCGACCAAATTGGATAAGCACAGCCACTTGAATGCTAATCACATTAACGTACTATTATCATCTTTGAGCCATTCACCCACCCACCCCCTGTTCTGTGGGTGAGCGGAACTATTTGACGGACAAGCAAGCAAGCAACCAAAAAGAATATGGTAGTCCTCTCACTGCCGGATAACGCTGCTGTCTCAGTGAGTGAGTTTAGAGCCGAAAGAATCGGGGCTGAAGCCTGCTGTCTGTTTTCTTCTGTTCTCAGCCGCAGATGTGGGCAGCGGAGAAGAATCGTTTCCAGAGTGCGGACCAGGAGAGGTGTTCAAGGAATGCGAGAGCTCTTCGTGCGGCGAGCTGTCCTGCGCCCAGCCCGAGCCCACCGACGATTGCACGCGCGATTGTGCCTACCAGTGCTTCTGTGTCCGCGGCCTCTACAGAAACAGCCTCGGCATTTGTGTGCCACTCGCGCAGTGCGACAAACCCAGGGACTAAATGGCAAAAAGGACTTGGTATTGTAATGCGCAAAGAGGTCGTGTTCAATCTTACTGATTTCAGAAATCAACTTTCCATACTCAACTCTCTTTGGTGCCCGGACTTCGGATGCTACGGACATATACGCGTTTTGTATTCAGTTGTAGGAACATGGCCTATGCAGGGCTGGCCATACCTAAATCTGAATTTGCTACTAACAGAAACAAAACACGATATATATATATATAATATATATATATATATATACATATCAGAAACACTGATACACAAGCGACAACAAGTGCACAATAAAATGGCTCTACAGGCTGAAGCACCGAAAGCACAGTTAACTACAGGACGTGAGTCGCGTATTAACAACAACAACAACAACAACAACAACACAAACAACAACAACAACAACAACAACAACAACAACAACAACAACAACAACAACAACAACCAACAACACAACAACAACAACAACAACAACAACAACAACAACAACGCTGGTGCATTTGCTGTCTGCTCAAGAAAAGCTGAGATACGCGATTTATTAATATGCCCATGTACAGTTGCGCAAAAAATTGGGCCCGTTGATATTCCTGTGCACGCTGGTTCAACAGCTATTAAAGCCCAGTGCCCATGACCCCTTCGATGTCTGGGGTATAAAAGAGCTTGGCACAAACAAAATCATTATAGTTCATTTTGGCATTCGTTGTTGTCTTACTTTCTGTGTATTTTTGTCACAGCTTTCTTTGGCAGGAAAATATCGGTATATGATAAAGATGATTAGGTTCCTGCGCCTTATATTGACATGAATCGAGAATGGCGTTAGCCAACATGTGACTGCACGGTGTCGCAAATGTGAGATCATGTGAGGTGCATTTGACGGATCTCTAAAGACAATCACGTAACTGGCCACGACGCAACGTAAATTATCACTTGCGCCCCCAATGCGCAACCAAAGATGTTAGTCTGGAGACATGTGAGTTCTGCATTTGCTGCTGCCAACTTTCGTTGAAGGTTTAAGAGTTCTTGCGCTGCTTTCTGCACTAGTTTTGTAATTCTGATTCTTATGATATAGCGCATCCACCTTTTATTTCGGGAATGCTCTTCTTGTTTGAGCAAGCTCAGAGAGGTCGTTTAGATACTATAAAATTTTGATAAGTTACAAGGCCTGCCTCAAAGGTACCCGACCTTATATATTTTAGGAAAAGCCACAAGGCGCAGGTTGGTCACACAGGAAGGGTTTTGATGGGTTTCGCCAGCAGGTGGCGTGTCCTTCTGTTGCTTCTGCTCTTGTGCTGGATCAGTTGTGTCGAATAGTGTCATCTCGTCCACGCGCGTTTTTAAGTGAGATGAAGTGACGGGGTGAGTTGAGCGAACATAATGCATAAATGTATGTGCAAAGCTTAGTAATATCCCAGCAGACAGAATTCAGAAGATCCAAACAGGGTTTGGAGATGAAACTGCGGTTCTGAAACATATAAAAATGTTTTACAACCGCTTCGAGGAAAGCCACACATCTGTGAAGAGTGAGCCGCACTTTAAGATGCCTTGAAGAAGACATGACGAAGCTATCGTTTATAGAGTGGTAATCATGATAATGAGAGATAGTCCGCCAATTGTCAGATAAATCGCTCAGCTAGGGATTGCAACAGAAATGGCGTGGACGCCATTTTAAAAGGAAATTGAGCACGCAGTGGGTGCCTGCAACATTTTTGGAGAGATTTTGACCGAGGAAATTGAAGACCTGGGAGCTAACCAGGATAACTACCCTGTTCGTGCGGCTCAGTGATTCCGTGGTTTTTGGCATGGATAAGTATTTCGCTGGTTCATCAGGCTCTCTACTCTCCAGACTTGGGCCCGTGGGACATTTGGTTGTTCAAAAAAAAAAGAAAAATTAAAGGCACCTGAAAGGAACGCACTGCCCAACCCGAGATGATATTTGCCAAAATTACAGCCGCAGTTTCTCACCAACACAGGCTCAACAATATCTGAACATCGAGCCATTACATTCGCGTTATCGCATCGAAGCCTTAAAGCTTTTAAACACAATTAATAACTCCACCTCTGGTCTTTCTGATTGCAACTACATCACATTTACAAACGCAAGTTGTACCCGTAGCTCCCACGCCCTGAACATAACACCTATCCTTGCTCGTACTAGCACATACACTTTTTTTCCACGTACAATAGCGCTATGGAATTCTCTACCTGGCAACATTCGTTCACTATCACTAAAAGATTTTATAGCTGCCACCGGTAAGGCACCTCGCTAACATGTAAAGCGCTTCCCTTTTTCATTTTTTTGTGTATGTGTATGTTTTTCATGTGTAAGGTGTA
The DNA here is from genome assembly GCF_013339745.2 of Dermacentor silvarum. Taxonomy (NCBI): domain Eukaryota; kingdom Metazoa; phylum Arthropoda; class Arachnida; order Ixodida; family Ixodidae; genus Dermacentor; species Dermacentor silvarum. The sequence goes on from NC_051158.1 coordinate 5,774,605, forward strand.
GTAATGTATAATGTTCCTACTCCTGCTATAGCCCTATATTGGACTGCAGTATGTGTAAATAAATAAATATGAAGAGCAACGCGACTACCGTCCCCGAAGCACTTCCAGGGGAGGGGTTCCAGGACTGTTTGAAGAAGATTGTGGAATTGGGTTCATGGGAGAAGCAGGAGGCAGCTACTTTGACGGCGATTAGGACGACGAAAGCACGGCACGATGCTGATTTTTTTGTTCCGGGTGCATGGTCGGGTACGTTTCGGGCAGGCTTTGTAGTGATTGTTTCAAATTGCGTAGACAGCGTGAATGAGACAACGACGAGCCGATCTAAACGACTAGCAACAGTAATAATACTCGAAATTTCTAGCGCCTCAGACAGACAAGGAATGTCTACCGCAAATATGCTTCTTTATTCTGGTACTTTTAGAACTTACCTTAGGAATTTGTTTTCTACAATTATTGAAAAAATACAGGACGCAGAAAGGAGCGGCAGTGTAGTTTTTCATGTTCAGCCAGTTCGTTATAAATATTACGGACGTACGTTGCCCTAGCTTATTCGCATCTTGAAAATAATAACACTGATAAAAGCAGCGTTTTCCCGCTGGGCTGAGGCCACTGCTCCGGAGGTCATGAAAAGACCGCACGTGGCGGAAATAAGCACAAGTTCACCGTGCGCTATCTGTTGCTTGAGAGAAGTATGCGCCGCTGACCTCGTGTGCGTAATGATCGACCAAATTCAGGTTTCACCGGAGCACAGTCATCAGCGATTGCTTTAGCTCAGAACTCATTTACTGAGATTACAGCATTCTCCCATAGCGAATACCCGCATTTTATTTGTCGGTTTGCGTTGGTTGCCTGCTTCTTCCTCAAATACTTGCATTCACCCACTACGGGGAACAGTATTAGAACCTGATTGTTATAGCTTGGTTTGTTAAAAGGAAAGGGTGCGGCCGTATAAAAACTTATATAATTGAATTAAGTATTAAAAATATTTATTACAATATTTGAAAGGTAGAACCGAAATAATCGCGTAGATTAGGTAAGTTCTGACCCTTTCTTCTTCGTGATGTACGGAACTTGCTTTCCGTATGACATAGTAATACATTTTGTGGAATTCAAGCTACGTACATGGACAAACTTCAGCACTCTCAGACTCCCCATGTCTAGGCTATATAGCTGGCTATATTCCTTTCGTGTAAATGCACAGATTTACACAAGCAAGTATTCGCAGTTGTCAAGACAAAGCCTTATGCTACTTTTTTTTTCTTTTTTGAAGCGGTGCAACATTTTACTGTTTAAAAAAATTGATCAGGATAATCTTGGCACATCACGCATATTTTTGCGCGTTTTGTATACAGCAGTCGCGTGACATGACTGCTGCGTGGCATTTGATAATACGTTCAAGTTTGAAGCCCTTGCACCGTTTTAATTCACTTTTGTGTAAATTAATACTTAGGCCGCAGGTGAGAAGGCAGTTGCTGTGCTAAGTGCTTCAATACTTTCGAGGGTTGTGGTCTCGTTTTGAAGGTCCGGCCTGTTACATTTAAATACAGTGTTATGCAAGAACTTATACTACAACTGATGTCATTAGCGAAATGACACAGTGCCATTTGCGAGATTTGAGAAACTTCAGTTTCTCTGTACAGTTGCAGTACTACTATGTAGGGCAGTTGGCACCTATGAACACTGTGAGCCACTGTGTAAATTAAAGGGCGTTGTCACCGCAACGTAGCTAATATCACGGACATTGTCGATGCTGTCGACGTTGTTTTCCACCAGCAAACTCACTCTCAGCGCATCCTCTAGTATGGGCGTGTGTCATCTTTGAGACGCGTCATCATCATTGTCGTGTACGCCGCCCTTTCTGTCGCCGACGTTGTTTTCACGAGGATGACAAAGAAGGATTGCACGACATCGCCATCTTGTAGAGAACTATTTCACTTTACTTTCACCTACCCGATTCTTGGCCAATCCTTCCGAGTGGGTATACGTGCCAGTATATCCCGAAGGATCTACATCTACAATTTCTATGCGGTGCGCGTAATGTAATCCTCGTCCGCTACAGTATTGCTCGTCCTGACCTCCGAAATACATGCACAGATGCCACTGCTTTCAGAGTCAGTATGGATCATGACATCTTGCACTAATTGTCCAGCACTGTTGTTGCGTGATAGCTTAATGGTTAGCGCATTGACTCCCATGTGCGCGTTGCTTTACTGGCATGGCGTTTGTGGAGAACTTGCAGTTTACTTCTCCCTGAGGCAATGCTGAAGCAGGTGATGACGTGGTGGTCTAAGGAAGATAAAAATTTAGTGGCAGTTTAGCTGTAAATGCGAGAGAAATGCGTTGGCATCACGTCGCACCTCGGTTAGGTCCGGGATCCCTGATTTCAAAGTGTTCACTACATTGAAAAGTGTTGTTCAGGAGCCCACTTCAGGAGCTCCTGAGCTCCAGGAGTGTTGTTCAGGATCTCACACGTTCTGCCTCTTTGAGAAGCTAAGTGACGCTATATATATATATATATATATATATATATATATATATATATATATATATATATATGCTCTTCTAAGCTCTTCCACCTCCTCTCTACCTCTACTACGTGACCAGCTTCCCACTCTTCAAACACACACTTCTTTCTACTTTTACACGCTTAGTGATAACGCATAAAAATGATGGTTACGTGTCGTCCACGACGACAACGATCTTTGTAAGTTGAACAGAATGAACGGATAGGTCGTACAGACAGGGCAAACATAGTTACGAGTACTTAACTGCTGTTGCAGTAAAAAAAAGTACACAGATGTCATGTCTTTCTTGCGAAAGGGCCTTTGTACTGACCTCCCCAGGGGAGCACTAAACTACGTCTTTGTAATTTATGTAGCGTGCGTTCTAACCTGTCTTTTTATTGCAATTACAATAAAACAAGAAAATGCACTTGTGACTCGACCAATAACACTTGAGAGCGGTTCGCGCCGTCGGCATCGTCGTGCTATCCAACTATCGACAGCCCACTCGCCTATACCATTTGCTACCTGTACCAATGTATGGGACCAACACTATGTCGTACTGTCCTACTGTTCCTAACCAAAGACTAACCTGAAAGTAGCCTTTTTCGCGGCCCCGGCATTCCGCAAACTATTCACACAAACTGCACGATTTTCTCGACAACAACATGTTGCCTCTGCCTTTCGGAACAGATTTATTCATTCGTTTTATTCGAGGATAAATCTCCCGCGGGCGTCAGTACAACAGCGAACCTAGCTTTGTACCCTCACCCCACTGTGATGCGCCTAAAACCTAGTAACAGGTAGCGAGCCTTCGTAAACACATGCTCCAGTACCGTGCGTAGGTGTGCGCAAAGCTCTCTTGTAGCTAGCGGCTGCGCCCTATATTTAGCCATTAACATCTGCACCGACTAGTATCAACGAAAAAAAAAAAAATGCCGTACTCTCTGTTTCCTGCAACGCCGCTTTCTGCACCCGGATGTAGTCGGCCATTGAAACAAGAACTACAGCTACATAGGAAGTCTAAAAGGTTCTATAAAAAGTGCACGCCAACGCACTTGTACAGAAGTTCTTATTGAGCAGTCGACAGGTGCAGCCTCTTACCAGACAGAACATTGCTCAGCATCATCATGAAGGCTGTTCTGCTTGCGGCCCTAGTGCTTGCAGTTCTTCACGCTACTTTTGCCCGTGAGTTGGTTTCGTATCTTACCGCATTTGACGCCGCATTTTTCGTATCTCAACTTTGACGCCACTCTGCTTGACTTCTGTTTGATTTGTAATCTTCGTGGAGAAACCTTTTTTTTCATTTTGACGAGAACTGCTTTAAAATATCGTATAAGAAAACGTATAAATGTGAATGTCACCATGCATAATGCATGAAGTCGAGTGAGGCCCTGCAATGACAGTCATCTTAAGCTCACTGGCCGAAGTCCCCATGCAGGTCACTGCGGGGGCCAGGTCATCTGAGCATGGGCTCTCGGAAGTGTCATGCACCTGGACAAGTGGTACACATTGTTGTCTTGTGTTACGATTGCACAGTCGGGGCATGGTGACATAGCTCTTGTACTCTTTGTTACCCAAAACGTTGGTTTTGTTTGACATAAATTACGAACATTGCTGTTTACGAAGTTAAACCTGCTGTTTCTGTGTCATCACTTAAACGCCATCTCTATGACTGCCTATGTAACTCCTCCCATAGTAATTTTTCCGTTGTCATATATTTCGAGCTATGCTGTTTTGCTTCATTTATTATTATTATTATTATTGTTTTTATTTGTTCGCTGTGTGTCAATACGAATCCGAATTGACCTTTTCTTGTCCGATGATTCCTGTAGGAGGTAAATTTAACCAAGAGACAAGCCAAAGTGAAAAGTAATGCCAGAAGAAATCAGAGTTCCAGCAACTTTGATTACATAGTTTATCTAGACTTGGCACTTTAGATCATTGCCTTTTCCTGGAATTTCGGGAATGTTCAACGCGTTGCAAAACACTGCGATTACACTGCGATTAGGCGTCGGTGCTGCTACTATGGAACCTACCATTTCAGACTGCCTACTTTACTTAGTGGGCACGTAAACTGCCTTTAACTAACTTGTGTCCATAATTCCCTTATACAGGGCAGCGATTTAGGAATTTAAGGTGTCACAAGCTGCATAGAAACGTGAGGCTAATGTGCAAAATTTGTGAGAGAACACACACACACACACACACACACACACACACACACACACACCACACACACACACACACACACACACACACACACACACACACACACACACACACACACCACACACACACACACACACACACACACACACACACACACACACACACACACACACACACACACACACACACACACACACACACACACACACACACACACACACACCACACACACACACACACACACACACACACACACACACACACACACTGTGTTTAACTTTCGTACCTCTTCTTTCAAAGTACATGCACCCCTTGTTTATGTGCAAGCAAAATAAATCAAATTCAAGTACCTACTTCAGCTTCAAGTTTTCCAATTGTCAGAGCAAGTATAAAATGTTTGTTGTGGCCCAAAACAGTACACGCCAGATTTGCAGATCACCACGAACCTTTAACTTATTTGCTTTAGTTAAACAATAATAATCACCATCTTTGTAACTGATCGTAGCTTTGCATAACAAAGCTACAGTATGGTTAAGCCGGGCACCTCAGTAGGAGTCTCCGCAATTTTTCGGACCATCTGAGATTATTGACATGAACATAGCTTGAAGCAAACACGAACCAGACAGACAGACAGACAGACAGACAGACAGACAGACAGACAGACAGACAGACAGACAGACAGACAGACAGACAGACAGACAGACAGACGAGACACGAACACAGACAGGAACAGACAGACAAGACAGACAGACAGACAGACAGACAGACAGACAGACAGACAGACGACAGACAGACAGACAGACAGACAGACAGAGACAGACAGACAGACAGACAGACAGACAGACAGACAGACAGACAGACAGACAGACAGACAGACAGACAGACGAGACATACGACGAGGACAACCAGACAGGACAGACAGACAGACAGACAGACGACAGACAGACAGACAGACGACAGACAGACAGACAGACAGACAGACAGACAGACAGACAGACAGACAGACAGACAGACAGACAGACAGACAGACAGACAGACAGAGACAGGACAGACAGACAGACAGACAGACAGACAGACAGACAGACAGACAGACAGACAGACAGACAGACAGACAGACAGACCAGACAGACAGACAGACAGACAGACAGACAGACAGACAGACAGGACAGACAGACAGACAGACAGACAGACAGACAGACAGACAGACAGACAGACCAGACAGACGACGAAGACAGCAACAGACAACAGACAGACATGACAGACAGACAGACAGACAGACAGACGCAGACAGACAGCTACGACAGCGCAGACAGACAGACATACAGACAGACAGACAGACCGAACAGACAGACAGTAACAGACAGACAGACAGACAGACAGAACAGACAGACAGAACCGACAGACGACGACCGCGACGGACAGACACAGACAGAAAGACAGACAGACAGACAGACGAAGGGCAGGACGGACGGGACGGACGGACGGACTGCATTACGGACGGACGGACAATACGGAGGGACATTGAGAAAATCTTGGTATTTTCAGCATTTTTTAAGAATTGAGGACAATAAAGAAATCTGGAACTTGATCTCATAAGGGCATGAAATTTCATTTAAATCGGCTTCACAAGAAGCGCATTTCAGCGCCTCACATGAAATCAGAACTGGCCAGGCTGCCTGATTTGACCTTTGAGCGTTGACCTTCCTCTTAAAATTCGGCGCCCCTCTTTGCCAGAAAAGTTATTTCCGGCTTCTCAACGAAGTCAATTTTTCTACGCTTTTTTTCGCAGGACGAACAATGCAAAGACGGTGAGGTGTACAAGACGGGCCAGAGCAGCACCTGTGGCGAGCACAAGTGCGGTGAGCCTGAGGGAGGCGTCAAGCCATGCACTTACGACTATGTGAGTGGATGCTTCTGCGACGATGCCTTCTACCGAAGAGAGAAGGACCACAAGTGCGTGCCCAAGGAAGACTGCTAATGGCGCCTTGACTGTAGCCAAGAGCTGCAGTTGGGGAACCTAAGTGCGTACTGTCACGAAGAACGTGAACTGCAGGAATAATAAAAACGAATGAACGACAATTCTTCAAATCATTCGTGGCAGACAGCGTGAAGGGTACACGCGAGCGAACGAAAAAAGAAAAATTCCAGCGGAACCCGTCTCTTCGATCAATGTTTGACGTTAATGAGATTAACATTGAAACAATGTAGCGGCACACCGTACTGCCAAATATTGCACTTCTGGGTAACCGGCTTCTTCAGTTTTCTGCAACCGACATCTTCATTTTTCTGCAGCTCACCACTCATCGCTCACTGCATGCTCTGTTTCCATCCTGTTAAATTTTTTTCTCCTCACCCAGCTGCTTTTGAGGCTGATTTTTTTTTTCATTGCTCTGTAGCTGACTTCATTAATTTTTCGTTTGGCACCTTTTTCACTTCTTTCCTCTTGTTCTGCTTGTATATCCCGGCACCTGGCCAGTGGCACATGCTTATTACGGAGGATTGGCCTACAATGTTAACTTAGTGTCACATGCCCAGTTGCACATAACCAATGGCCCAAATTTTCTATTCCCAAGTTGCCTATTCGGGCACATACCGTATGACACAAACCCAGGGGCACAACAGGAGTAGCCCAACTGCACGAGAAGACGATTTTGCTACCGACGTACACACCGAAACGTATGGGAGGTTCCCAAAGAATGCTAGTCACATGAAAATATTCGGCAGAACCCAATCTCAGAATGACTGTCGAGTTTGAAGCGTTCAGCATTGGATCAATATAACGACACTGTGTCGATTGCACCGTCGAAGCGAGTTATTTATGAGGGTTTGGTATCCCTCTTTAGCGCTTCCCTGAGAACACTAGGTGCCATTTAGCAACGCTGCCGCAAAGCCTGCACGTGGCCTCTGAAATGCATTGCACGCCGGTGGAAGGCTCAGAAGCTCGTCATCAGACAAACGGGCTCTTCTGTAGCGCTTTTTTTACTGGGCACGCCGTGCCATCTACTGGTGCTGCTGAGACGTCTGCGCGTGTCCTCCGAGACGAGAGGCGTGGCGCGCCGGTGCCTGCGAGCGTTTAGAATTGTTCCCTCGCTTGCCGCACACCAAGTGGCACATAGTCAGTGACTCAAGCACACAGCTACTGGCACATACCCAGACACCCAAGTTGGCATCAAAGAGGGTCATTGAAGACCACTTCAGACCGAATCGCACATACTCACCCTCCCAGTCGGCGTCCGAGATTTACATTGGACAGCGGTACCTACCCCGTCCCGCATCTATACAGTAACCCATGCCAGCGTGAAAGAGGATCGTTTAAATGTAAACATTGCCACATACTCAGTGACGCAAGCGGCATCTCTTGTTAGACCACTGTAGACCACTTACAACCCAATTCACTTTACTTACATGTTATAACAACACCTCCCTCATGTAGTTGAAACATGAAAATAAAGGTAATTGAATTGATCGCTTCAAGTCTCCATCCTCTTTGATCTTCTGTCCTGCATGATTTAAATAGAGGTACTCAAATATGTGTGTGAATAATATCTGATTTGATGCAATGCAGTATACTCGTACATGTACATTTTGACCCTCCACGTGCATTCTTTTCATTTTCTATGCATCCGCTTTACGATTATATGCGGAAGTCATTACTTTTTGCCCCGCAGAATCAGAAACAATCTAAATAGCTTTTAATGTCCCGAACGCTGTTCACAACAGACGTCATCAAATTTTCCGCGTTACACATATATGAGCGAGTTGTATTGAACAACGGATAAAAATGCGTAGATAATTTTGATGTCCAATCATGCCACAAGCTGTTTCCTTTAAAATGATGAATCGGCGTGGGGCTATTCGGCAGATATTATTGAAACCCTGCAGAATGAGAGGAATTTATGCGAAAGGAATCAATCTTTGAATGTTTAAAATGCTCGCAAGTGTGACTTTTCTGATTTCGCGTAGAAGTTTTCATGAAATTTATATGAATCATATTAGTTGAGCACTGGCGCCAACAGTTAGCAAAAGTAACTGTTTTCACCGCATGCTCGTTGACATACTCCGTAGTTCACTAATCTCGCCGAAATTATTCTATGCTCATCAAATCCTTCTCACGCGCACTCAATCGCTCTCTCACTGGTTGACTTAGTAGGCTCATTCGCTGACTGACTGACTGACCGACCTACTCACTCAGTGATTTACTCACTCGCTCAACGTTCATTCGCTCATTCGGTAGTCTGGTCGGTCGGTCGATCGGTCAGTCAGTTAGTAGAAAACGAAAGCGAAGGTAGTCTTGCTAGTGTACCTTCAATTCTTGCCGCCAATAGAACGTTACGCCCGTGCATTACCGCTGACAGGGGCGCCGTAAACAAAACAGTGGCCGCCTAGGTCATGTTGCAGCAAACTGGTATTTAGTAGATGCATAGGAATTGAATGCTGGGCGATTGGGTAAATATTCATACTAGTGTGCGCAGTGCTCAGTGGTAAGAGAACGAAAAAGGAAGCACAAAGCACATGTGCTTACTGTCGTCGATTTCTTATTGGAAAGTACAGTGAAAAAGAAACCCCTCCTGGATCAGTCTCGGCACTTGTTCCTTTCAGCGATGTTCCCTTCACTTGTTCCCTTCAGCCGAATCGGCAATTACGTGTAGCGCACGCTTCGTGTTAGGTTTGGAAGGGTGTGCTAGATCCAGAAAGAAAAATTGCTAATGGTACAGATGAACAATTACGCTACATTTACAGTAGAAAATTGAGCAACTGATTGCGTAATAAATCTTGGTTTATTGAAGCGTTCTTTGCAGATCTTCGCGTGTGGCATTCCCAACGATAGAACGATGAAGTGGGATTAACCTTTCGTCATGCAGGGTAATTGAGAAAGTCTGCCACATTGCATGTTGTACAGCCAACTCCAAAATTTTAAGAAACACGAGACTGAGAAAAACTGAATATCTGCGCAGCCTGACAACGCAGGCTAGGATTCGCATTTACAGACTCTACCAGTATAAGTGAATAACAGTGTGATGTTCGATTTTACAGACTTCTGTTACAGGCTGCTCGGAAATTGAACGTTTTCTGAGATCCCGTGGTCCGTAAACTTTTGTGGTTGACTGTACATTTGCGCTGTGAAAGTGAAGGGGCTGGTGATGCGGACAATGTCGGAGGGCAATGGCTGTTGGATGTGACACCGTCCTATGAAGTTAGACACAACCGTACCCAGCCAACATACAGTGAAGCCTAAGAAAGCATTGGGGAAATTGCGTCTAGTTTCAATTGAAATTTCGAAATGATAAGATGAAGGGAAATAAAAGTCACTAAAAAACAAATTGTCGCCGTTGCGAACCACGCCCACATCTTCTTAATCGTACATGCGAAGCTCTAGTAATTGAGCTACGGCCACGGATGTTCTACCAGCCACTGTCTTGAATATTTGTGCACGCGTAGAAGACGTGATCCAAGAAAAGTGTTGTAGGTCCCACGGCGGTGGATGTTATGCCTCGGCCGCGGTAACTGTTAGTGGCGCTGGCTTTCACTCCTTGGGTCAGATCTTGTACGCACACGTAAATGCAAAACAATGTGGACGTGATAACAGCCGTCGCCGTAGCTCCATTGCTAGAGCATCGCACGTGTAACGTAGAAGGACGCGTATTTGGCTCCCAACAGCTGGAAGTTTTTATTTTTTTCAATCACATCCGTTTCTCTTCGCCTTATCATTTAAGAACTCCAGTTAACACCAAATGTATTTTCCGTTATGCATTGAATGGCTTCACTAGCTTATGAGGTAGTGTGCAAACAAAGAAAGAAACAAAATTGAATCCCTCAATTTTCCTTCGTCTCGTTCACTCTATGAAGTTTATCTCAGTACATGAAGGCGGCTTACTTCTATGAGAGAAATTGATGCGAAATGAGAATGAGACTTGAGAGGTACTCTGTTGAACACGAAATTTCGGGTCTGCGTGCCCACTTCGCAGATCGTTCACATTGGTTATAAACGAAAATTCACATTTCACATTGGTTCGCATTGGTTATAATCTTCCATAATTTCCTCGACAGTGGCGCTGCGTCTGACTGAGGCATCGGCAATAATGCGACACGATACGAGTTGTGCTCTGGGCTAATTTAATAGTTGACTGGAAGCTTAACTGATCTTAGAAAGACCTATTGTCAGTTACAGATTTCATTTTCTCCAAGTTTTGCAGAAAAGAATTGAAACTTGTACATTTGACCAAGTCTTGAAGCCATATTTAGGGAAGAAAAGATACTGGAAGCGAGAGTTGCTTCTAGTTGAATCTTTTTTTTATAGTGGGCATTTACGAGATGAGGTAGATCTTTTTTTTCGTCAACGTTTTAGGCTAAGTAAATATCGGAACGATGTTAACTGCTCGCTGGTTGCAGCAGCAATACACTTTTAAAAGATAGCAGCTACACCGCCCCCTATGAGTTTTTTAACAGCGAAGCTGTTTTAGCTAACCGTAGAAAGTGCCGCCTGCCGCAAAACCTCGCCGAGTTATGACGTCACTGCGTTGCCTAGCAACTACGTCGCGGAGCGGCGTGTGCTTCGCCTCCTCTTCGTGCCGTGCACATGATGTCATGACAGTGGATGTTAAGGAGAGGGAAGGAGAGCATGCGCGCTATGCTCGGGAGAGAGAAAGAGAAAATGACAGAGATAGAGAAAGAGAGAGTGAAACAAATTGTAGCAGCCCCAACGAGGCAACGCGCAGAGCTGCTGCCGACGCCATCCGCGCTTCCCCGTTCCCCCGCATTAGCGCCGAACGCACGGGGTGTTCGTGACTGCAGCAGGCGCCTCTGGCGGTGGCTCGGCAGCTTTCGACCAGACACGCCCCGGCAAGTGTGGAGGCGCAGCTTGGCCGTGACGTCACCGGGGAAATAAAGCTCGCAGCCGCCGCGACGGCGGCACAACTCTCGTTGACTCCGTAGCGAGTACATGTAGCCTTGACATGGGACGACCATAGAAGATCCGGACACCCGAAGAAGCCGCCGTTCATCTTGAAGCGCGTCGAGCGGCCAAGCGAGAATCTGCGCGTCGGCGGCGAGCCGATTCGGAATTAGGTGCCTAGCAGCACTTCCTAACAAAAGTTAGTCAAGCCTAGTAAAACCTGGAAGAAGCTATGTCGATTACCATCTCCGCTGTTTACTCCAGCCTTGCACCACTAGTGCAAGCTGCCCATTTTAACGCGATAGCGTTTAGGGCCCCGTGTCGCAGAAAATCCGGCGTCGGCAACCGGCGTGTGATCGCGGTGGCGGAGAAAATCATCCAACTACATCGACCGCGCAGGCCCTCCACGTGGTGCAAGGTTTTGGTGAACAGAAATTGAATTTATCACAGTGAAATCCGTCAGAAAAAATGGTAAAGTACAACTTTACCATTCGGCGTCGGATTCTCCGTTGGATTGTTTACCAATCGGCGTCGGATTGAAATCTGAATGTACGAGAAAACCTAATTCTGATACGAGGAAACTCAAACGCCAACCCCTTTCTCAGCATTTCTACCAGACCTGCCCGCGTCGGGGCAATAGCAAACAATTAATAAATTAATTTAAAAAAATGTGCTAGGGCCTTCGCATTTGAATATTGACCCTTTTCGCGGAGCAGTTTGTTTTAGAGAAACGAGATAGCGCTCACGGCGGCGCACTATACCTCTCCTCAGCGACCACGCACGAATACGAAACCATTACTGCTTCCACCTTGCTTCTGTGCGATTAGCTGTTAGAAATGCAACTGAGTTTTCGCTAACACACTGTGCTCCAATCATGCTAGATTGAATCACGTGGATTGAAGACGTGTGCAGTAGTTGGCTGGAAGAATAGTGACTGGCATGTTCAGATAGTGGCCGCACCGAGGAACTTCACTGAGTCAGAAACTGACAAGCCACTGCTTCAAAATATTTGCCGAATAAAGAACAAAGATAAAAACACACTTATCCTGACTGAATTCATAATCGGAAAGCTGGGATAGCTTGGAATACATATTTAGCCCCGCTTTTAGAAGAAGTACCATATACGCTGCTTGCGCCGTTTGGACATAGCTTAATCAGCTCCGAAAGCGCTTTTGCATCTTCTCTGAAGCTGTGATCAAAGCTTCGTGTCGTCCACCTAGTCACCGTTTACGATATCTCCGAAAACAGAGGTTTCCTAAGCCGCGCCGGCGTCATACACTTCCATTGTAAACAAGGAGGCAACGGAGGCAGTTGAGGCAAGCAATGGACGCGTCACCACGTGATCAAACATGGCAGCGCCCACGGGATCGCCGTGAAAAGGGTCAATAAGACCACTTATATTGCCCCTGGAAAAACGTCTTTCCAGCAATGTATTTCATTTTAAAAGTGAAGCCGACTTTAAGGGGATCAGTGTAAGCTTGGTCTTTGTAAGCTGGCTTTCCCACGTTCAGTGTTGCAGTGACTGAAGCCTACTTGCCATATGCGAACGATGCGATGCGAACGGGTCCCGATAACGCTATCGCGTTCTACTCTTAAATGCGAAGCTTAAGCGTCCTCCCATTTTTTTCTGTTATGAAACTGATTTATGCTTTTAAGCGAACACATTCCAGCACAATCAGCCACATGCCAAATACGTCACCGTCTTCTGACAGGACCGCGCGTGTCATTATGGCCAACGACTTTATTTTAAGTTGTTATGCAAACATTTAAACAAAAAATGTATTGAGGCTAAAAAATTATTTGTACTGCAGTAGAGGCAATCTACACGTCAGTGTAATAACGAAGCGTACCTGTGTTTGCTTTTCGTCTGGTTCGTGAGAGTCTGCTTGTTTTTATAAACGACAATCTTTATGAATACGTTGAACCCTTGACACGGCGGCCTCTAGTTATGCATTTTAAAGCGCTCGTTTGACTTTTATGCTGTGGCAATAGCAGTCACTCACTATTTTATTACTTTGGAATAGCCGTAAATATCACGCGAGCAACTTGACCCGACCTGTAATTTACTCAGGAGATTCACTTTTTTTTAAAACTCGAGAATGCTCAATTTAAGTACAATAGGATGAAACACTTTGTGATGGGGTCCAACCTGAAGTCAAGGAATAAATGTCGTAGGGCTATACAGCGAGAGTACCTTGTAGCCACGTGGCTAAAGTCATCAGGGAAGTTACTGCGGGGACCATAGCATATGAGCAAGGACTGCTGAAAATCTATTGTACCAGGAAAACATATTAGAGGGACTCTAAGGATGAAATTGGCTGAGCTGTACTAGTAAATTTCGCTTCTACACTACAGAAAAAGCCACGCTTACATTGAGAGGAAAGTAAGATGAGTTGAAAAAAAAAGAACTACAGATGGATGGCGACGTCACCGTGAAGCTCCCGCTCCAGCCAGCTGTGACATCATGAATTTGCCAGTTGTGACGTCATGACCTGAGCTTACGTCACGACGTACGCTCGGGTCTAGTTAACTTTCATATCGATATTAACATGCCAAGCCAGACGATTTTCTCCGTTCTCAGGAAATTTAGATAGCAGCTCCTAAGGTTAAAGCTTCCTTTCATGTGTGTGTAATGCGTTTTATCGCTTGCATGACTCAAACGAAATAAATGCATTTAAAGATGTGCATGGTTGCAACATCCGCTAATGTGAACGCTGATACATAATTGAACTACCTGTGTAGTTCCCTGCGCGGTATGAATTAATTCCCGCTGCGTCAATCAACCATCTCATCCAGCGGCTAGGCGCCGGTGGAAAGAAATTAGCTGTATCACAGGCGTATATAAAATGAACCATGCCAGGGCTGCCGATCATTATTCCCAGCGTTCTGCGAAGAAATCACAATGCGTGATATTTACCTGTACATCGTATCGTGCAACATGGCTATGAAAGCTCTTCTGTTTGGTGTAGTGGTGCTCGCTGTCCTACAGACCTGCTTAGCCGGTGAGAAGCCCCTCATGGGCGCAGTTCACTTCACCGCTTCGTTACTAGATAAAACAAATATTTTTCATCTTCTTTAAATTTTAGTTATACTTAACCTTTGGCCCCAATAGGGCACTTGATGGCGAACAGTGGGTTTTGTGCGTTGGTAATAACGTTGTCTGTGTTCCCACGACCTGTTCATGCTTGCGTTGTTCTTGTGAACTCTTTCTGTCTTTTCGTTTGCTTTCCTCGGTGATGCTCGGTCTAGATTCCCTAGGGCTTTCTTATGCTGTCATAGATCTTTTTTGTCCGTGTTTTGTAATTCGATTACTTTTTGTAAATTTTCTTTAGCTCAGATTGCGGTAAAGCCGACCCTTTCGGCGGCCAAAGTTCTCGTAGTTTTCAGCTAAAAAAGAAGAAACCATTCGGTGCTCATTAAAGCGTTTCTCTTTCGTCGTTTTACCTCACTATCCTCTATAACTTTTTTTGCGTGTACTTAGTGTTACTTTATGCTCTGAATTGTTTTCGTGCATTTGCAATTTGCTCAGAACTTTCCTTTATAGTTCAAAAAGCCAGTAAGCTGTTAATAATTGCCTGAATAGACTCAGTAATTTAGTTGTTTCTTGTGTTTTTGCTGCATGCAGAATAGTCAAGTTCTTTGAAATGTACCCCTGGCTGATTTCACCTTTTCATTCTCTTCCATCTTCTTTGTGTTTCCTTTTTTTGCGGGAAGCCTCAAATAAGTTACAGAATAGGAAGAACAAAATCCAAGCAAAATTTTGTGTGCTGATTGTTCTCTTGAAATCGATGACTGGTCGACATCTCGTCTGGATTGGAAGTAAAGGCGAGTTATGGAAAGGAAAACAGACTGACCAAAGTCGTGTGATGAAAAGTGTTTGGCGTCTCGACTTTCACATGAAAACCTTGTTCACTAGGCTCTTAGTGAACACGGCTTCCGCCTGGGAGTCAAAACGTCTAGCACATTTGACTACAGCACTTTGGTCGGCGTTTTTACAATAAGGATAAATTTATTAAACACATTTGTGCACGCAACTGTACATAGGTGGTAGGCACATCTATAAAAGCCGTATTTACAGCAGATTGACTAGCCCCACGTGCCTGTGGTTTACAGTGACAGCTGCTTTCCTTTCAATAATATGTAATTACTATGATGCCAGATAACTGGATTAACGATTTTAAGTTCTCAGTTATGATAGCCCATAATTCAATGTGCCTTTATCTTTCAGAAGATAAATGTCACGAGGGCGAGGTTTTCAAGACCGGTCAGAGCAGCAGCTGAGGCGAGAAAAAATGCGGAGACCGAGATAAAGGACCAAAACCTTGCACGATTGACTACGTAAGCCGATGTTTCTGCGAGTATCACCTCTACCGAAGGCAGACCGGCGACAAGTGTGTGCCCAAGGAGGAGGGCTGAATAAGTCGCGAGGTTGTTTTGGATAGCGAGTTCTTATCGTCAGCGTACAGACTGACGAACAATGCCAACAAAGAAGGAAAACGCAGAGGTTGAAAGATGTTGCAAGATCATTCATACCTACCCCGTCAGTTGGAATCGAATACAAGTCTTTTGACGGGACATTACACGGTCGTACAACTATTCTCGTTTTATCATTGCAACAGAAAGTAAAGCGGTTAATTCGTTATACCCACAAAAGAAAGTTGCGCGGGCCGCACACATATTATCTAAAAATTTCAATTTGAAATTGCTGCTTCTATGTCCTTTTTTTTCATGGTTATTGTATGCGATTTTCAATAATTTTTGTTAAAAAATGAGGAACCCTATTAACCTTTGAAGGACGACACACATACATAGCATAGAAAATTGTTTATTTTGCTTCTAAATGTGCAATATACGCCAAGAAATAGCATATTGAAAATAATAGACATATTTTGCAGGAAAGTTTTCGGTAATACGAGGCAGGCATCAGATAGAAAACTGGAACTGGGTTTCACCATCTATGGCTTCATTTAGAACTTGCATAGACAGCTTTACTGAATTTGTGAAGCATAGGCCAACATTGCATTTGCTTGACATAATGTGTGTTATTCCGCAGCCACCAGATGTCTGGCATTGGTCTGTTTGCTCTGACTGTGCTAGTGTAATTGCTAAAGTGAGGGAGCCTCAATCGCATGTTGTGGTTGCAGAGTTGTGTTAGCCTGTGGTTAGCCTGTGTCACATGGGCGCACGTAAGAATGTGCTATGATTCATTGGTCGGCGGCCGCTAAAGCGGCATATACCTAGGCCCCCATTCTCCGCCCAGACTTCGTCCACTCGAGCGTTGGCAACCTTATGGACACAGCATCTTCTTGAAGTCAACGCAAAAAATGTTGCTAGGCGGGTTATTCTTTTCCATACAAAAGTGTAGTTATGTAACTCCCTGCTTAGTATGCCACAGTTGCCGCTTCCCAGCAACTGCAGCTTATGTAACAGTATTATTAACCGGGAACCACTTTCGGTGAACTCTATGCGCGAAGGCAAGCTTTCTGGTTCTTTTGCTTTCTTCCCCCGCACGGCCGGCGCCGCCTCTGTTGCGGGTGCGCGGAGGCGAGCGCCATCTGCCGGTACTGCGATGAACCCAGCGGCGCAGGGCGCGCGCGCTTCCCACGTGTTTGTCTACAGAGACGACAGACCCGTTGGCAGGTTATGTTGCACAGCTTCACAGTAAAAACAAGGCAAATATACCTGGTAGCGAAGCTTCCATAGAAGCCCATACGTTCAAAACATGGCGGCTCATCGGCGGTTCATGGGGCTTAGCGCCATTTGGGGGTTCATGGGGCTTAGCGCCGAGGAGGGAACACTTCCGGCGGAAGAAAAAACAATTTGACGTCATAGCCGTTAAAAACAGAAGTGACGTAATTTTTTATCAAAGGCGCAAAATTTGTTTTCGGAGGCCTGCCAATAGAGCTGTATATTCAAATGCCCCGCCATTCGACTTGATGGGCGTTTCGAGCTTTCAGCGCGGAAAGCTATGCAGGAAAAGTTCAGCCGTACGGGTGTGGAAATGGCATCGCTGCACAGAACATACTTTCTTTGGAGGCCGACGAACGCTTTGGGCGTAGAGTGCTCGTGCTTTCGTCGGACGCCAAGCCCGCCGGCCAGCGCTGTTCCACGAAAACAACTAAACTAAACAATTATCTGGTGGTCGCAACTCGCTACTTTTGACTGAACAGGTTAAGAAACAATAAAACTGCCTGCGTCGCGAAATTCAGCCATACGTCGACAAGCAAAACGGCACACATGTGAGGGGGGCGTGTTGTAACGGGTCAACTTTACGAGCACGCCTTTCTGCACCCTTGAAGAACTGCATTGCATTGAAATGATAGCGGCGTCAACACCCGTCGCTATCGGTGAGTGCTCGTATGGTAGGCGTTGAAAAAAAGGTATTTATTGATAATGATCAAGTAGAATAGAGTTGTTCTTTTCTCGCCATGCGTATATAAAATTGATTAGGAATTTTATTTTCATTGAATGAATCTAACTGTGCCTCGCTTTAATTAAAAAAAAAACGCTTTTTTCTCTCCAAATATTTGTTCCCTCCAAACATAGTCGTGCTTCAATCACTGCTCCCATAACAACCCTTGCTGATGTCGGTGACAATTCGTTCTGAACCGATTTTGCCCGAAGATTCGCGACCTATTTGGATCGACCTTGCTAAAACGTCGAGAAGATGGTACCTAACTATGGTTTTCTTGCGATTTACAATCTAATAACTACACAGTCACTACGTGGTAATGAAACCTGGGGAACTAAAGAAGTGGTGTGAACAAGAGTTAGTAAGCTGTACTCAATTCCTTATAAACTTCGTTTGCTCCCTCCCTCGCTGACTGACTGACTGACTGACTGACTGACTCACTCACTCACTCACTCACTCACATCACTCACTCACTCCACTCACTCACTCACTCACTCACTCAACTCACTCACTCACTCACTCACTCACTCACTCACTCACTCACTCACTCACTCACTCACTCACTCACTCACTCACTCACTCACTCACTCACTCACTCACTCAAGAGAACGCGAGGGCACGTCGATCATAAAATACATGCATAACTTCGCAAGCAAAAAGGGCGACTCCTAAAGACAGCTTGTTGGACACGCTTGTGGCCTCAATTACTATCACGCGTTTAGGAAACTTTTTTCACCCAGAAAACCGACGGCCGTGAACGACATAGAACCCAAATTTCATTACGATTGGCTCTCCCGGTGACGTGGACGACTTCCGGTGCATCAGTTCTGCCCACAAATTGCTGAATTCTGCCCACTCTTCTTCGGGGATGGTCGCCTTGAAGGGATGAGCATTCAAAAACAGGTCTGAAAACGGAGAATATAGATAGATAGTGTTCTTCCCCTCTAAGAAATGGCCTCCTAGCTCAACGTAAGCAGCTATAGCAACTGCACGTCGCAAATTGTTCATTAAACGCTGAAAAAGTCGGGCAATATAGACGAAAGTGATTGAGAATTTATTTACAAAAAATTTTAAGAGTATTAAAATATCGATTAGAGGTGGTGTACGCGCCGATATAGGGCCTCCGAGATCGTAAAGAAGGCAGGTGGGCGTGATCTCTGTGTCCCTGGTCCAGAACCATTGCTAATTATAGTTCGCAACGTGAGTTAGTACTTCTGTTGACGTCAAAGAAATTTCCGTATCATATTTATTGTAGTTGTTCAGCTTACTGGGATCCTGAAAGTAGATATGCGGTAATCTAAAAACTTTACATTAGCCATGAAGTGCATCTCACCGAGAAAATGATCCATGCTGTCAAACTTCCAAGAGGAATCACGAACTTCGCAGGAGATACATTGCAACCCGGTTCCACGTAAGGTGTCTCTGACTTCGGCTTCAATCTTTGCTGCTGACTTGACGCAATTGAAGTTGAAAGAAGCGTTGGCAACATCTCGCGGGTCCTGCAGATAGAGACACGTGTTCAGGTACCAAACAATGGCACGCGATGGTGCCGAATGTACGAAACTAAATTGGATGCAAGGATTACAAACCAAAGTGACTATGGAGATTTAGAAGAAAAAGAAGAAAAAAAATTAGAAGGGATAATCTGTGCGATATCACAAAGCGCAGTGTCATGTTATATGAGCCTCGGGTTTTGAACATTCATAAACTGGATGAATGTCTACTACTTGTCGACGTCGTTATTCAGTCACGCAGGAGACTGAGCTATGCAATTTACACACCCTAATCAACCCTGAGTGATAATGTAATCGAGGAACGAAAGATATTAAAAATATTCTGTGAAAGACGTATGTGCAAAGATAAGAGCAACTGTTGAAGCAGCTATTTTCTGTTGTGTACTAATCACGAACATGATAGAATGAGAAAAAGCCTGGGTATGGATGAAGTTGCTGCCGTACGCGGTATATCACAGCTCAGACTTGTGCTTTCGAAAAAAGGTAATCTTGCATGAGCGAAAGGAGCCAAACGCGGCTCCGTCGAGGCAGCCGGGTTTCACCCCTTCCATTCATGCAAGGGGATTAAAAAGATGCAAGATACTGCAGAAGGTTATGACCATGACCGTCTACAGTCTCTTGCAACCATATGTGTGTATATCCTAAAAAAAATAAATTATGGGGTTTTACGTGCCAAAACCAGTTCTGATTATGAGGCACGCCGTAGTGGGGGACTCCGGAAATTCGGACCACCTGGGGTTCTTTAACGTGCACCTAAATCTAAGTACACGGGTGTTTTCGCATTTCGCCCCCATCGAAATGCGGCCGCCGTGGCCAGGCTTCGATCCCGCGACCTCGTGCCCAGCAGCCCAACACCATAGCCACTGAGCAACCACGGCGGGTGTGTATATCCTCTTGGACATTAGTTTTATCGTTGTCAGAATTGTAACAATAACTAACTATAAATAATGTTCCATAATCTGAAGGCGGATACATGGAGGCAACGTCAATGGTTTAACAATATTTTTGTCATAAACTTTCAAGCATACTGACATTTTGTGTGAGATTGTTTTGTCACCGACACTGAGAAATTTCATAAGAAGCGTGGTGACATCGCAAACTATAAGATTAAGCATAAACATCAGCCACAGCACAGTAACCTTCGTCAATGTGTTCAGGTTAAAAAAAAAGTCGACAAAGAAAAAACGAGGTAAATTAGGGGTGATGGTTACACTCTGTCTAACGCGTATGTGCCAATTTGCGCTTATATCTTGGTATTTTACAGGATCAATATTTTGATAGGTTGTTGCACAGCAGTCGGTAATAAGAACTTGAAAAGACATTGTACCACTGGTGTTTCCTCGGGTGTCAGGCAGATGGTTAGCTTACCGGTATCCGGCCTTTCCATTTCGGCACCCCGCACACCTCTGCCCATACGTCTGCAAAATCGAGGCTGGAGAAAGCGAGCACCAGGCATTCGCCTCCGTCGTTCAGCAACTTGGCGATGTTCGCGTAGGCTGCCCTTTGGTCCTGAATCATGTGGAAGGCCAAGAAGGAGAAGACCCTGTCGAACTTTCCGTATGTTTCCAGGAACGGACCCAAGTCGGGAGTGGTGATATCCAGGACGTCGTGGACAATGTTCTCGTGCGAAAAGTGTTCGCGCGCGAACTCGATCATGTCGGGCTGGAGGTCTGTGGCCACTATCCTCCTACAGGGTTGGCAGTGAGGCAGCAGAAATCGCCGGGCGGAGCGCCCCGTACCGCATCCCACTTCCAGAACTTGCTTTTCCTTGGTTAACGGAACTTCGAAGCGTATTCTCCTTAGGACCTCATCGTGTAACTGACCAGGATAATGGTCGCACTTAGCGTAACTGTCTGGGTAGAACTTCATCGTTCTCGGAACCTTTTCAGCTGCCGCAAAAACAAAACACTTAATATGTAATACCTTTTCGTTTCGCCCGCTTTACTGACGTCGTTAGAAACCTTCGGTAGCAGTTGTTGTGTCAAATAGATTCTGCTGTGCTCTCTCCGCACCGGCGTCTAATAGAACAATGGCAAGGCAGTCCCTTTTAATCATTAAGGGTGCGATTGCATTTGCACCGGTGGTCGGGGTGCTGAACTACCG
Source organism: Dermacentor silvarum (assembly GCF_013339745.2). NCBI lineage: Eukaryota > Metazoa > Arthropoda > Arachnida > Ixodida > Ixodidae > Dermacentor > Dermacentor silvarum. The sequence continues at coordinate 5,796,199 of NC_051158.1, forward strand.
TGCAGTTGTCTGGAGTTATCTGTGAGTGCGGTGTAGGGGAGATTGCGGCAGTCGTATTGTTATCTTTGAGGGGCGGACGACAGGAATAGACACGCACGAAAACATCACATGTTTTTTCATGCGCGCTAAAGAGCCACTATGCGATATAATTCGAACCGGAGCTGAGGAGAACAAATTGTTGTCTGGACATATAAACAATACGTTGCCTTGAAGGACCGGTGACGGAAATACAGTAAGTGCAGTGTCGAAACCGCAGGGTTCAGTAACCGTTGGAAAACCATTGTATAGAAAAAAAAACTTGGTTTTCCCTAAACTAGCACGTTATCCAGGCGCTGTGGTGTTCTGCGGTTGGTGAAAGCTTCTTGTTGACACCGTGATTGTGCCCACGATGAGACAGATTTTTGTAGCAGGCAATGACGGGCAGACGTATTTTGAAGCTGCGCAGTTGAGATGCAGGGTATCCAAGTGAGTTCCTATATATTTCGAACTTAAGTGACTTCACAGTTAGCAGGGGTTAGATCAAGTGATAGTGTTGTTAGCTATACTATCTGTGGTTCGCAAACTTCTAACGTCGTGCATTTAAAACACTGCGCAATCTTTTACCAATTTCTATCCCTAACCATCAGTATGCGATGACTCATAGAAAACATAATTGGACGCGCAAGACTCTTTCCATTCCAAAACAAAACACTCAATATGTAATACCTTTTCCTTTCGCCCGCTTTACTGAATTCGTTAGAGACCTTTGGTAGCAGTTGTTGTGCCAAATAGATTCTGCTGTGCTTATTATATATGTGACAATTTCCTATATTACTGGATGTACCCATCGATAAGCTCTAAATAGTTGTCTGCAAATTGCACCGTTTTTGTCAGACATTTGGAGTGTAGCGAAGAAGAGAGACGCTAGTGGGTTCAGCGCTATTGGCTCTAAACGCTAGTGGGTCGAGCGCTCTCGCTCAGCAACGGCTCTCGTGCTGGGAAGCTGTGACTGCCCTGCCCGTCGACGCTGCCGTGCTCCGAGCTCTTCCAAATAAACACCTTTAGAATTGCTGGAGTGTGCTGGGTACCCTCAGACAATCATCCTGGAACTCCGGTCCCACACCCTACCATCTACCATGCCCCAAGACGCCTCCCAGCAAACGCCTCCTCCTGCACCCACTGCGTGTCCCGGGGTGCCTCGTCATCGCGACCCTCCTATCTACACTGAAGTGGACGATACTGACGTGGACGAATGGCTCACGGCGTACGACAGGGTAAGCGCCCATAACAAGTGGGACGAAGCGGCCAAACTGAGCCATGTTCTGTTCTACCTCGCTGGAGTGGCCAGCCTGTGGTATAACAATCATGAAGGAAAGTTCCAGACATGGTCCGAATTTAAGACTTCCCTCGCCGATATATTTGGTCGCCCTGCTGTTCGCAAACTGCATGCCGAGCAGCGTTGAGGACAACGAGCTCAACAGCCAGGAGAAACATTCGCCAGTTATATTGATGTCCTGGACCTATATGCAGGAAAGTCGATTCGACCATGGCGGAGTCTGATCGAATTCGAAGCATCCTGAAGGGCATAGAAAACAACGCCTTTAACATGTTGCTGGCCAAAAGTCTTCGCTCTGTGGCCGAAATTATCACACTGTGCCAGAGCTATGAAGAACTCCGCAGGCAGTGATCACTGACCCGTCGATCTCTACCGCGTGACGAACACGTCGCTGGTTTGGCTGCCATGTCCGACTAGACAGCTTTGCTCGCAGAAATGAAGGCATTCATCCGCGAGGAAGTTGCCCAGCAACCTCTCATTGATGAGTTGGCCCGGCCGTTCTGCTGGATTTCAATTCCGCTTTGTAGAAAAATTCTCATAAACTTTTGACGCGAAAAGGCATTCAAAGCCGTGCGCGAACTTTACGGAATATTCTTATAAACTTGTAGAGCCCTGCCCAGCAAATCTTCCATACACGCTCTCATTGATGGAAGCGCGCCGAATGATTTGGACCAGGGCAGGTAAAGTAAAATAAGAGAAAACAGAAGAAAGCAGCCGCAGCCGGTCACAGTGGTCGCGCCAAATGCTGCCGAGTTTTGATGCGAGCTGGTTGTGGAGATACATATCTGAAGAACGCTAATGCCTCGCCCAGCATCCTAGATGCAAAAGTAAACGCTGCAGCTAGACTTGCTGACGAAACGACGTGCAATCGAAGCTTACTGTTTGTGCCTGAGCATCGAAGAATGTATTTAGGTTTAGCACCAGATGCGCGTTCCTGCGTCTGTGACGCCAGCTCACAGCTACACCGCTCTGAAGTCTCAGAAACTGGTTAGGCCAGGCCAACGTGTCCGCCAGACAGATCCCGATGCAAGTAAAAGCTGTTCCATCAGGTCCATAAACTCGTAATTATAAAAGCCACTCCACAGCTTTACAGCGCGAAGAAAATTAAGAGGACGTTGCTCACCCACGTCCCACTCGGATACAACTCCGCATCAACCTGGGGATTTTGGGTGCATAATAATTGTTGCTGTGCAGGCAGCTAAAATGCACGTACGCCGGTGCTGTCGCGAAGTCCTCATATCACGCTATCATAGTATTCTTACCCGGATCAACTATCTGTGACTGAGCAACATGTTTATTTGTCTTGTTTGACGCATTATATACAGCTTAGATACGTACTTCGTACCAGCAAGCAGCCACGACACTTTTTGCCATCAGGTTGTATATTCGCGTCCTCTATCTTCGCATTTCATGTATATTTTGAGAACTCCTGCTTTTTATTTGTACTCACTGCTGCGAGTATTATCTCTGCTTACTCTCAATACATGACTGGTAACACGTCGCTGGTTTGGCTGCCATGTCCGACTAGACAGCTTTGCTCGCAGAAATGAAGGCATTCATCCGCGAGGAAGTTGCCCAGAACTCTCATTGATGGATTTTGCACAGCCGCAGCCGGCACACGCGCCAACGCCGAGTTTTGAGCCTCCGCTTTGCCGCATCATAGCGCAAGAAGTGCACGAAGTTTTGCCTGAGCACCACCAGCGCGTTCCTGCGTCTGCGCCTCACAGCTACACCGAAGTCATGGCCAGGCCCCAACAGATCCCGATGACTGTGCCACTCAGCTACGCGGAAGTCGTCACCCAGTCACTCAACAACTCCCTCAACGGGGACCTCTCACGTACGCCGAAGTCCTCGCTATGCCCCGACAACAGCCTGCCGTGCAATCACTTCACCAGCCGCCACGTCCAACGCGTCCTCCCACATGGATGGGACCTGCTGCAGCGACTCGGTAGGCGTACGGCGGACAATCGGCCGATAAGTTTTGCGTGCGGCTACGCAGGCCACGTCGCACGGCCACTGTAGTCGCGTGCAGTCAACTAGCGCTACACTATATGCGCCAAGTCCTATGGTGGGTTCTCCGCGCCCATATTACGACGACGAACCTCTGGTTACGTCACCACCATTCCGCCGGTCTGCCAACATCCGCCGCTCACCTTCTCCACGCCGACGCTTCCCATCACCGATGCGGCCTCGTCCCGTAGCTCGGGATGAGGAAAAATAATCGTCGCAGCCCATGAGGCAAGGGCTGCGACGCCGTCGAAACGCGAAAGTCCTCAACGTAGCCCGGCCAATGTGATCGACGTGTTAGTTGACGGTGTGCGCACATATGCCCTCGTGGATACCGAAGCCGCTGTATCAGTTATGGACGCAAAGCTTTGTCGCTTTCTTCGAAAGGTCACGACGCCCCTTCCCGGATTCTCCCACCGCACAGCAGGCGCACAGCGTATTCATCCGCTAGCGGCGTGCACAGCTCGTTTTCTCATCGAGGAAGTTGTATACGCCATCGAATTTATTGTGATTTCTTCGTTCTCCCATGAAGTTATCCTGTGGTGGGACTTTGTCACCCGCCACAATGCTGTTATTCATTGCGCGCGGGCCGAACTAGAACTGTCGCCGATCTCAGATATGACGCCTGCCAAAAATGTTTCTTTTGCGAACAAACTTCTCGTCAGGCACGACACCAGCGTGCCTCCCAACTCGTCAGTGATTGTCTCAATGCATTGCAGCAGCCTCTCTGATGCTGTCGCATTACTTTCTCCTCCTGGACGCTTTTATACTCGAAAAGGTCTGCTGCTACCTTTTGCGACTGTGAACGTCAAACAGGGCTCCACAGCTATTTTCATCTGTAACCCCTTCTCATACCCCGTGCTGCGGCTTCAAGGCGAATATTTTGGCCATGTGGAGGTGATCGACGACGTACAAATTATGGATGTTCCCGAAGCCACGTCCTGCGCCAGTTACAACACGCTCGGTTCTCTCTCTACGTCCGACCCTTTGCCCACAGGTGTGTTCGATTGATCTATTGCCGATGGCCTCACCCCAGCTCAGCGTTCTCCGCTTCTGCGCATCTTAGAAGAATTTAGTTCTTCTTTTGATGTCGGGCAACCTTCCCTGGGCCGGTCGTCTGCTGTCACACACCATATTGATACATCAATGTGGTTACAAAAGGGGTTGCTCTACAACTGATCACCTAGTCCGACTTGAACATGAAATACGCAATGCTTTTTGACACAAACAACACTGCCTAGCTGTCTTTTTCGACTTGGAGAAGGCATATGATACCACATGGAGATACGGTATTTTGAGGGACCTGGCAGACTCAGGCATTCGGGGCAGAATGCTGAAGTGCCTGTCTGATTTTATGTCCGATCGAACATTTCAGGTGCGTCTTGGTAGGGTTCTGTCACGCGTATTCACCCAAGAAAACCGTGTGCCTCAGCGCTGTGTTTTAATTACAGCGCTGTTTGTTGTCAAAATGAACTCGGTTAACAAAGTCATACCATCTAACTCGGTTAACAAAGTCATGCCATCTAGCCTTATGCACTCTCTTTACGTTGATGACCTCCAGATTGCTTTCCGCGCATCTAACATCACAACGTGTGAACGGCAGATTCAAATCACCCTAAACAAATTGACAATACGGGCTAACAAAAACGGCTTCCGTTTCTCGTCCGAAAAAACTGTTGCTGTGGTGCTTTCTCAGAAGAGGGGCTTATAACCTGACCCCATCTTAACACTAAATGGAATAGTACTGCCAGTTAAACAAGAACAGAAGTTCTTGGGGGTCATATGCGATAAAAAGCTAAATTTTCTGTCACACATTAATAACCTAAAGGTTAAAACAAATACAGCACTTAATGTCTTGAAAGTCCTGTCCCGGAAGCGCTGGGGCTCTGACCGCAAATGCCTCCTTCATATTTATCGTTCGCTGGTACGCAGCAAATTGGACTACGGGTGCATAACATATGCTTCAGCCAGACAATCATACCTTAAGCGGTTAGATCCCGTTCATAATAAAGGACTACGCTTAGCAACCGGTGCCTATAGGACCTCACCGATTCTCGGTTTGTATTCCGAGAGGAACGAGCCGTCTTTAGACCACAGAACGCAACTCTTGTTGACATACGTTCTAAGAGTTCGTTCATCGCCAGACCACGTTTGCCATAACATTATCACACACTGCGAGAAACGACTACACTACACGAACAAGCCAAATGCTATAAAACCACTTATACTTAGATTTGAAGAAAAAGTCCTTAACTACAATGTCCCTACTGAAACGCTTTCTGTCATGCAAAGACCAACCAGATTAGCACCTTGGAACGATTTCACAAAATTTCTAGATTTTTCATTAACGCATCTAAAAAAAACAAGATATGCCTCGGGAACTTATACTACAGGAATTTCGCACACTGCAATACACGTACGACACCTACACGGAATTTTACACCGATGGCTCGAAGACGCACATTTATGTTGGAAGCAGCGTGGTTGAAGGTACGTGGGAACACACAGTTAGACTACCACAGTTTGTATCAGTTTTCACTGCTGAGTGTTATGCCTTATGGATGGCAGTACAAAAGATAATAAGCACCAAACACGAAAAATTTGTAATTTATACAGACTATTTAAGTGCACTTAAAGCCCTGAATATGCAATCACAATACGAACCCATCACTGGCAATATCCTAAACACACTAACACATCTAAGTGAAGGCCATACTATTCGTTTCTGCTGGGTGCCAAGCCATGCTGGAATCCCAGGAAATGAAAAGTCGGATGAATGTGCAGCAACGGCAAAATATATGAATACTTCAAAAGTTAATATACCTGCTAGGGACGAAATCCAAGCAGTTCGCAAGGCACTCCTTTCTAACTGGCAACGCGAATGGAAATTGAAAGATAACCAGAAACTTCAACTTATTAAACCTGTACTAGGAGAGTGGAATACATGCTATCATCAAGAACGTTTTATCGAAGTAATACTTTGTCGACTTCGGATAGGCCACACGCACATGACACATAATTACCTTTTGACAGAGGAGGAACAACCAACATGTGATAAATGCCATGAACCATTAACAGTAATACACATTTTAATAACATGTCCGCATCTAGAAATGCTTAGGAAAAAATACTTCCGAGTCTTGTATAAGTCAAACACTCCACTTCACCCGATGTTGCTGTTAGGAGATGATGCACTGGTATCTCTGACTGACGTGATAAGTTTCCTTGACGAAACAGGGTTTTTAAGTAAGCTCTAATTACTACAGTGTATGCTCCATTTATGAAGAAAATTTTATCACCCTGTGTCTGGCGCAGCATAGCCGTAGCCGCTTTTACGCCAATAAACCCAATTGAACGAACTGACTGACTGACTGACTGACTGACTGACTGACTGACTGACTGACTGACTGACTGACTGACTGACTGACTAACTAACTAACTAACTAACTAACTAACTAACTAACTAACTAACTAACTAACTAACTAACTAACTAACTAACTAACTAACTAACTAACTAACTAACTAACTAACTAACTAACTAACTAACTAACTAACTATCTAACTAACTAACTAACTAACTAACTAACTAACTAACTAACTAACTAACGATGCGCCGTCGTACTAACCAACCAACTAAATAACTAACTAAATAACTAACTAAATAACTAAATAAATAACTAACATATTGACACTGGATCCCAACCGCCATTGCGGCAACACCCATATCGCGTCTCGTTGTGTGATTAAGGAGCAAGTGGACGATATGCTTCGCCGCGAAGTGATCCGACCCTCGAACATTCCTTGGGCATCTTCTGTCGTCCTTGTTACGAAAAAAGACGGCTCGGTATGGTTCTGTGTAGACTATCGGCGCTTGAACAAGATCACTCACAGATGTATACCCGCTGCCGCGAATCGATGACGCTATCGATAGCCTACAAGGAGCAGAATTCTTTTCATCGCTAGATTTACGCGCCGGATATTGGCAAGTACTCAATGGCTGACGTCGATAGGCTGAAGACAGCCTTTGTCACATCCGACGGCTTATACGAATGTAGCGTCATGCCGTTTGGACTTTGCAATGCGCCAGCAAACTTTGAACGCGTGATGGCCACAGTTCTTCGTGGTTTGAAGTGGCACACGTGCTTATGTTATCACGACGACGTTGTTGTTTTTGCCTCTGACTTCACCACGCACCTCCAACGCCTTCGGCGTGTTTTGACGTGCTTAGCAAATGCTGGCCTCCAACTGTACCTAAAGAAGTGCCGATTTGCAGCGCGGCAGCTCACGATACTAGGTTACGTCGTCTCGAAGGATGGAATCCTCCCCGATCCAGCCAAACTTCGTGCCGTCGCCGAATTCCCTAAACCGACGTCCGTCAAAGAATTGCGGAGTTTCGTAGGCTTGCGTTCCTATACTTCAGGCGCTTCATTCGCAATTTCCACGCCGTTATATCGCCCCTGACGAAGCTCCTTGGAAGCAACGAACCCCTCCATTTGTGGTCGTCCGAGTGCGATGAGGCGTTCACTAAGCTCCATCGTTTGCTGACGGCTCCTCCCATTTTGCGCCACTACGACCCAACGGCACCTATTGAGGTACACACAGATGCCAGTGGTGCTGGCCTCGGCGCTGTCCTAGCGCAGCGCAAAGAAGGGTTTCCTGAATATGTTGTGGCATATGCAAGCCGTACGCTCACTAAAGCCGAGACGAATTACACCGTCACGGAAAAAGAATGCCTGGCAATCATCTGGGCGCTTACTAAGTTCCGGCCCTATTTGTATGGTCACCAATTTGATGTCGTCACGGACCACCATGCACTATGCTGGCTGTCGTCATTGAAGGATCCCTCATGTCGTCTCGCCCGATGGGCGCTTCGCTTACAGGGTTACGATATCCGCGTACTGTACCTGTACCGCAACGGACGCCAACATGCTGACGCTGATGCCCTCTCACGTTCTCCCTTGCCTGACGACAATACCTGCTGCTCACTATCCCAGCTCGACGTTTCTTCCGTCGACATTGGGACCATCGCTTCCGAGCAGCACGAGGACCCCTGGATTACCTCCACCATAGACTTCCTTGCTGACCCGTCATCGCCGCCAACCATTCGTGCGTTGCGCCGTCAAGCTCGCCATTTCGCCATTCGCGATGACCTGCTTCACCGACGCAATTACACCTCTGACGGCCGCCAGTGATTATTAGTAATACCTCGAAGCCTGCATTCTGAAATCTGCGCATCGTTCTACTCTGATCCACAGTGTGCACACTCGGGACTTTTCAAATCCTACCAGCGCCTCCGGCAACTCAAGGCGACAACTACTGGCGAGGAATGTACAACTACGTTCAAACGTTCGTTCGCTCATGTCCCGACTGCCAGCGTCAAAAATCTTCACCCCAGCTCTCGCCAGCTGGTCTGCAGCCTCTATTCTGCCCTACCCGGCCGTTCGGGCGCGTAGGCATCGAGTTGTATGGGCCACTTTCCTTGACGTCGGCTGGTAACCGCTGGGCCATTGTGGAAGTAGATCACCTTACACGATACGCCGAAACCGCCGCTTTCCGGCAGCTACAGCGCGCGATGTTGCCTCATTCCTGCTTCGCCGATTGATCTTGCGGCATGGTCCACCTCAAGAACTGCTCAGCGGTCGTAGGACGCGTCTTCCTGTCGGATGTAGTTGAAGCGATTCTCAAGGAGTGCCACGTTGTTCATCGTCCGACTACGGCGTACCACCCTCAAACGAATGGCCTCACAGAACGCTTCAACGGTACACTTGGCGACATGCTTTCAATGTACGTCACCTCCGACCACACGAACTGGGACGCCATTTTGCCCTTCGTGACCTACGCGTATAATACCGCTACGCAGAGCACCACTGGATTTCCACACTATTTCTTACTGTATGGTCGACACCCTTCGCACACCATCGACACCATTATACCGTGCCAGCCGGATGCATCCGAGTGTGTGTCCTATTTCTGCCACGGTCAGGCATGCAGAAGAGCGCCGTGACCTATAGCACGGGCCTTTACTTCCGATGATCAAGAGCGCCAGAGGAGCACTCGCGGTGACGCCACTTCCACGGTCACCTTCGATCCGGGAGCGCTCGTGTGGCTCTCAGTCCCTTTCAATGCCCCTGGCCTCTCATCAAGACTGGTCCCGAAGTATGAAGGCCCTTATCGTGTTCTCTAAGGCGCATCTCCTGTGAACTACGTAATAAGAACCAGTTGAGGCATCTTCAGACATGCGCCGCCGTGGAGGAGACATTGTCCATGTCGACCGTCTAAAGCATTACTTTGACCTACTCATCGTGAGGAGCTGTTAAAGGAGCCGTCCGGCGACCTAACAGCTCCTTTATCGCTCCCGGGGGTGATTGTAGTGAAGAAGTGAGACGCCAGTGGGTTCAGCGCTACTGGCTCTACACGCTAGTGGGTCGAGCGCTCTCGCTCAGCAACGGATCTCGTGCTGGGAAGCTGTGACTGCCCTGCTCGTCGAGGTTGCGCTGCTCCGAGCTCTTCCAAATAAACACCTTTAGAGGTGTAATAATTGATCTGCACATAACACATAACTATGTTTCCGAGGTTCTAAATTCAACACCTGTTTTTCTAAAGGCCTCATTGCTGAATTGAACTCAACTGTTAAGATACGATGTTAAGTGGATTCAATTAGGCTTGACATGCTTGTGCTTGACGTCACAACACGCTAACCGCCGCGGTAGCTTAGTGTTGATGGCGATGCGCTGCTGAGCTTGAGGTCGCGGGTTCGATGTCGTGGCATTTTGATGGGGGCGAAATGCAAAACCGCCCGTGTACTTATATTTAGGTGCACTTGGTGGCCATAATCATTCCAGAATATGCTACTATGGCGCGCCTCATTACAAGACAGTGGTTACCGCCACTAACACCCCGAAATTTTAATAGTGTTGTTCTCAAGTGATTTGATTTATCATTCTGCCGCTCGTTGTCGACACCAACGCCGCGAGGACGTCACGTCTGGTTCAACGCGGCTTGGTCTCACAACTTGACAGCCAGTGCGCCCACTACAACTGGTGTGACGTAAAGTATTTATTAGAGTAGCCGAGGCTGTTAATGACGGCCTGCGTCCCGTGCACATGTCAATTTGCAGACGGAAATGCAGCCACGAAGAGCCGGATTTCGCCCGGAAAACAATTCAAGCTTTCTGCCGTGCTGTGTATCTCATAGGAGTGAATGACTGAACAGTGAACAGTCGACATGGCTAAGTACCTTCCGTCAAGTGGCTCAAAGGGACCGAAGAAAAGTCTTTTCATACCCGAATGACGAAAAATACGCTGCTTAACATGTGTGAGAGACAGCCCGATTTAAATGTTTCAATACCAGTCAAGGTATGAAACTCTCGAAGGGGCTTATAGATTGTAGTCCAGGAAATTGCAAGTGCAATCTCTACGTAGCATATCTTAGGAATTCAGTGACTTTTATTGTAGTTGTAGTTTGCACAGGCAGTTCTAATGAGAGCGAATCGTAATAGAATGCAGACGTGACAATCATAATAGCTGTTGGGAAATAATTAGAATAGTTCATGGGAAAAAAAGGTGCAATGAAGAGGACAAGGAGACGACTGGGAACTGAACGAAGCGAGTGTTATCAAGGGATTCATTGAAATGAAATGACATAAAGAAAGTTGCGTGTAATGAGGAGCTGCGCACGCATCAGTGGATGCTAATCGACAGATAGTATCGATCATAGTACCTGCAGCACAGAAGCCCGGTACTTTAGCCATTAGGCCACAGATGGATGCCCCAAGAGATGGGAAAGAATAACTGTTCTTGGTGCATGCGGTGACACTCAAGTGCTTTGAAATACTCCGCTGCCTAATTTCAGCCATTCATTGACTTCTGTCTCCTTTAAATTTCTTTTTCTGTGTGAAGCCTTGGAGACGGTCGTACAACTATTCTCGTTTTATCATTGCAGCAGAAAGTAAACGGGTTAATTCATTATACCCACAAAAAAAAAGCTCGGCTGGCGGCAGACATCTTAGCTAAAAATTGCAATTTGAAATTGCTGCTTCCATGTCCTTTGTTTTTATGTTGATTTTATGCAATTTACAACAAATTTTGTTTAAAAAATCGTTGACCGTTGAAGGACGACACATATACATAACAGAGAAAACAGTTTATTTTGCGTTTAAATGTGCAAAATACGCCAAGAATAAGCATAATGAAAATAAAAGAAATATTTTGCAGAAACGTTTTCGGTAATAGGAGGCAGGCATCGGCTAGGAAACTGGACTTTGGCTTCACCACCTATGGCTTCATTTAGAATTTGTACAGACAGCGTTACTGAATTTGTGAAAATTTGCATAAGCTGCAGTTGCCGCTTCCCGCCAACTGCAGCTTATGAAACCGTATTATTAACCGGGAAACACTTTCGGTGAACTCTATGTGCGAAGGCGAGCTTTCTGGTTCTTTTGCTTTCTTCCCCCGCACGGCCGGCGCCGCATCTGCCGCGGGTGCGCGGAGGCGAGCGCCATCTGCTGGTACTGCGACGAACCCAGCGGCGCAGGGGGCGCGCGCTTCCCACGTGTTTGTCTACAGAGACGACAGACCCGTTGGCAGGTTATGTTGCACAGCTTCACAGTAAAAACAAGGCAAATATACCTGTTAGCGAAGCTTCCATAGAAGCCCATACGTTCAAAACATGGCGGCTCATCGGCGGTTCATGGGGCTTAGCGCCGAGGAGGGAACACTTCCGGCGGAAGAAAAAACAATTTGACGTCATAGCCGTTAAAAACAGAAGTGACGTAACTTTTTATCAAAGGCGCGAAATTTGTTTTCGGAGGCCTGCCATTAGAGCTCTATATATACAAATGCCCCGCCATTCGACTTGATGGGCGTTTCGAGCTTTCAGCGCGGAAAGCGATGCAGGAAAAGTTCAGCCGTACGGGTGTGGAAATCGCATCGCTGCACAGAACATACTTTATTTGGAGGCCGACGAAAGCTTTGGGCGTAGAGTGCTCGTCCTTTCGTCGGACGCCAAGCCCGTCGGCCAGCGCTGTTCCACGAAAACAATTAAACTAAACAATTATCTGGCGGTCGCAACTCACTACTTTTGACTGAACAGGTTAAGAAATAATAAAACTGCCTGCGTCGCCAAATTCAGACATACGTCGACAAGCAAAACGGCACACAAATGTGAGGGGGGCGTGTTGTAACGGGTCAACTTTACGAGCACGCCTTTCAGTACCCTTGAAGAACTGCATTGCATTGAAATGATAGCGGCGTCAACACCCGTCGCTATCGGTGAGTGCTCGTATGGTAGGCGTTGAAAAAAAGGTATTTATTGATAATGATCAAGTAGAATAGAGTTGTTCTTTTCTCGCCATGCGTATATAAAATTGATCAGGAATTTTATTTTCATTGAATGAATCTAACTGTGCCTCGCTTTAATTAAAAAAAAAAACGCTTTTTCTCTCCAAATATTTGTTCCCTCCAAACATAGTCGTGCTTCAATCACTGCTCCCATAACCACCCTTGCTGATGTCGGTGACAATTCGTTCTGAACCGATTTTTGCCCGAAGATTCACGACCTATTTGGATCGACCTTGCTAAAAACGTCGAGCAGATGGTACCTAACTATGGTTTTCTTGCGATTTACAATCTAATCACTACACAGTCACTACGTGGTAATGAAACCTGGGGAACTAAAGAAGTGGTGTGAACAAGAGTTAGTAAGCTGTACTCAATTAATTATAAACTTCGTTTGCTCCCTCCCTCGCTGACTCACTCCCTCATGAGAACGCGAGGGCACGTCGATCATAAAATACATGCAGAACTTCGCAAGCAAAAAGGGCGACTCCTAAAGACAGCTTGTTGGACACGCGTTTCGCCTCAATTACTATCACGGGTTTAGGAAACTTTTTTCACCCAGAAAACCGACGGCCGTGAACGACATAGAACCCAAATTTCATTACGATTGGCTCTCCCGGTGACGTGGACGACTTCCGGTGCATCAGTTCTGCCCACAAATTGCTGAATTCTGCCCACTCTTCTTCGGGGATGGTCGCCTTGAAGGGAGCAATATTCAAGAACAGGTCTGAAAACAGAGAATATAGATAGATAGTGTTTTGCCCCTCTAAGAAATGGCCTCCTAGCTCAACGTAAGCAGCTATAGCAACTGCACGTCGCAAATTGTTCATTAAACGCTGAAAAAGTCGGGCAATATAGACGAAAGTGATTGAGAATTTATTTACAGAAAAATTTTAAGAGTATCAAAATATCGATTAGAGGTGGTGTACGCGCCGATATAGGGCCTCCGAGATCGTAAAGAAGGCAGGTGGGCGTGATCTCTGTGTCCCTGGTCCAGAACCATTGCTAATTATAGTTCGCAACGTGAGTTAGTACTTCTGTTGACGTCAAAGAAATTTCCGTATCATATTTATCGTAGTTGTTCAGCTTACTGGGATCCTGAAAGTAGATATGCGGTAATCTAAAAACTTTACATTAGCCATGAAGTGCATCTCACCGAGAAAATGATCCATGCTGTCAAACTTCCAAGAGGAATCACGAACTTCGCAGGAGATACATTGCAACCCGGTTCCACGTAAGGTGTCTCTGACTTCGGCTTCAATCTTGGCTGCTGACTTGACGCAATTGAAGTTGAAAGAAGCGTTGGCAACATCTCGCGGGTCCTGCGGATAGAGACACGTGTTCAGGTACCAAACAATGGCACGCGATGGTGCCGAATGTACGAAATTAAATCGGATGCAAGGAATACAAACCAAAGTGACTATGGAGATTTACAAGAAAAAGAAGAAAAAAATTAGAAGGGAAAATCTGTGCGATATCACAAAGCGCAGTGTCATGTTATTTGAGGCTCGGGCTTTGAACATTGATTAACTGGATGAATGTCTACTACTTGTCGAGGTCGTTAGTCAGTCACGCAGGAGACTGAGCTATGCAATTTACACACCCTAATCAACCCTGAGTGATAATGTAATCGAGGAACGAGAGATATTAAAAATATTCTGTGAAAGACGTATGTGCAAAGATAAGAGCAACTGTTGAAGCAGCTATTTTCTGTTGTGTACTAATCACGAACATGATAGAATGAGAAAAAGCCTGGGTATGGATGAAGTTGCTGCCGTACGCGGTATATCACAGCTCAGACTTGTGCTTTCGAAAAAGGTAATCTTGCATGAGCGAAAGGAGCCAAACGCGGCTACGTCGAGGCAGCCGGGTTTCACCCCTTCCATTCATGCAAGGGGATTAAAAAGATGCAAGATACTGCAGAAGGTCATGACCATGACCGTCTACAGTCTCTTGCAACCATATGTGTGTATATCCTCTTGGACATTAGTTTTATCTTTGTCAGAATTGTAACAATAACTAACTATAAATAATGTTCTATAATCTGAAGGCGGATACATGGAGGCAACGTCAATGGTTTAACAATATTTTTGTCATAAACTTTCAAGCATACTGACATTTTGTGTGAGATTGTTTTATCATCACCGACACTGAGAAATTTCATAAGGAGCGTGGTGACATCGCAAACTATAAGATTAAGCATAAACATCAGCCACAGCACAGTAACCTTCGTCAATGTGTTCAGGTTAAAAAAAAAGTCGACAAAGAAAAAACGAGGTAAATTAGGGGTGATGGTTACACTCTGTCTAACGCGTATGTGCCAATTTCGCTTTTATCTTGGTATTTTACAGGATCAATATTTTGATAGGTTGTTGCACAGCAGTCGGTAATAAGAACTTGAAAAGACATTGTACCACTGGTGTTTCCTCGGGTGTCAGGCAGATGGTTAGCTTACCGGTATCCGTCCTTTCCATTTCGGCACCCCGCACACCTCTGCCCACACGTCTGCAAAATCGAGGCTGGAGAAAGCGAGCACCAGGCATTCGCCTCCGTCGTTCAGCAACTTGGCGATGTTCGCGTAGGCTGCCCTTGGGTCCTGAATCATGTGGAAGACCAAGAAGGAGAAGACCCTGTCGAACTTTCCGTATGTTTCCAGGAACGGAGCCAAGTCGGGAGTGGTGATATCCAGGACGTCGTGGACAATGTTCTCGTGCGAAAAGTGTTCGCGCGCGAATTCGATCATGTCGGGCTGGAGGTCTGTGGCCACTATCCTCCTACAGGGTTGGCAGTGAGGCAGCAGAAATCGCCGGGCGGAGCGCCCCGTACCGCATCCCACTTCCAGAACTTGCTGTTCCTTGGTTAACGGAACTTCGAAGCGTATTCTCCTTAGGACCTCATCGTGTAACTGACCAGTATAATGGTCGCACTTAGCGTAACTGTCTGGGTAGAACTTCATCGTTCGCGGAACCTTTTCAGCTGCCGCAAAAGAAAACACTTAATATGTAATACCTTTTCGTTTCGCCCGCTTTACTGACGTCGTTAGAAACCTTCGGTAGCAGTTGTTGTGTCAAATAGATTCTGCTGTGCTCTCTCCACACTGGCGTCTAATAGAACAACGGCAAGGCAGTCCCTTTTAATCATTAAGGGTGCGATTGCATTTGCACCGGTGGTCGGGGTGGTGAAATACCGTGCAGTTGTCTGGAGTTATCTGTGAGTGCGGTGTAGGGGAGATTGCGGCAGTCGTATTGTTATCTTTGAGGGGCGGACGACAGGAATAGACACGCACGAAAACATCACATGTTTTTTCCTGTGCGCTAGAGAGCCATTATGCGATATAATTCGAACCGGAGCTGAGGAGAACAAATTGTTGTCTGGACATATAAACAATACGTTGCCTTGAAGGACCGGTGACGGAAATACAGTAAGTGCAGTGTCGAAACCGCAGGGTTCAGTAACCGTTGGAAAACCATTGTATAGAAAAAAAAACTTGGTTTTCCCTAAACTAGCACGTTATCCAGGCGCTGTGGTGTTCTGCGGTTGGTGAAAGCTTCTTGTTGACACCGTGATTGTGCCCACGATGAGACAGATTTTTGTAGCAGGCAATGATGGGCAGACGTATTTTGAAGCTGCGCAGTTGAGATGCAGGGTATTCAAGTGAGTTCCTATATATTTCGAACTTAAGTGACTTCACAGTTAGCAGGGGTTAGATCAAGTGATAGTGTTGTTAGCTATACTATTTGTGGTTCGCAAACTTCTAACGTCGTGCATTTAAAACACTGCGCAATCTTTTACCAATTTCTATCCCTAACCATCAGTATGCGATGACTCATAGAAAACATAATTGGACGCGCAAGACTCTTTCCATTCCAAAACAAAACACTCAATATGTAATACCTTTTCGTTTCGGCCGCTTTACTGAATTCGTTAGAGACCTTTGGTAGCAGTTGTTGTGCCAAATAGATTCGGCTGTGCTTATTT